>NC_091742.1:13696700-13714200 GCF_043380555.1 Nothobranchius furzeri
GTTGTTATCTTGACGTGTTTCGACTGTCTGCTGCAGTCGTCCCTCAGAGGCAGAGAAAAACAGCTGATAAAAACATGTCACACCTGGTGACACATCTGAGCATGTCAAGTTTAGTAGGGATAAAAACAGCTTTTCCCTTCAACATTACTTCATAACAACTGATGATGATCATTAAAAAAGACATAATGAGCTTAAGTGTATTAAACGTTTCCGGGTTTCTCAACGGTCCTTTTTATTTAGACCCTAACCCTAATCAGTAAGTGAAGGTTTCAGTCCCAACAAACTACGAAAGATTAAGTTTGTCTAAAAAATTCGTCTTGGTGCAGAACCTTACCCACTTTGACCCTGTGCTGCAGCGATAATCCACCTCTCAAGGAATGGTTCACTCACTCTTAGCACATAAAGTTTTGCACAAGCTTGTTAATTAAAGGTGTGGTTTACTGAAATAAAATCTTATTTCTGATTTTAACGGGTCACTCTGGGTGTTTCATGCAGGTTGAACATGAAATAGTCTCCCACACTTATCTCCTGCATTAGCTTCTGATAGAAAACAGACGGTGAAACTCTACGATTAGAAAATTGACAGATCTACATCACACTGTCGCTTAACATTCATGGACTCACCCATCTTGACTCACGACGGGGAAGGCTGTTGTTGGTTTAGCGTCCAGGAAACCGCTAGTAGAAGCTAACCATTAGCATTAGCAACTAGTGTTGTCAAAAAAATCGATACCTAGATATAAACCGATGCTAAAAGTGGTATCTAAATTAGATATTCCATCCCTGTGGTATCGATATTATGGACTATTATACACAGCCTTCTTCAGGTACACCGACACACACGACAGCCAGATGCCGTAAAGCAGCCTCCGCCTCCCAGACAGAAGAAGAAGACGCCGCATGGCTACATTGCAATTTCCCACGCAAGTTGTCTCCGATCCAAGTTTTGTCTGCCAAATAAATAAACAAAAACATAAACAGCGAATTTGGGAGGCGCTTCACAGCCCAACTTAATTAGCATACCAAGTCTGACACGTAGTTGTATATTCGCGCTTATGTGCTTAAAGGAAAACTCCCGTTTATTGCAACCCGGACTTAATTTCTAGCATGCAGTACGTTTGTTTACTCATGCTGACAACTTTGGTGCTACTTGGATTCCCCGGGGTATTTAGATCCATCGGCGAATCACCATCAGCGTATATCCATATAACGGGTGCGGACGGGCACCCATGGTGCAGCCTCGAAATAAGACGTTATCTGCACCAAAACATCTTCATGTCGAAAGGTTTTGTTAGGAATCATTAACATGATTCCCCTGTTCGTTTGGAGCGAGTCTGGGATTTCTAGGCGTGAACAGACTAGCTGCTGCTAATTAACCGGCGCTTTTAATGACGTCACTGCCGCGCGCCAATCTGTTTTTATTAAGATTATCGGTAGATGTACCTTTGTCCTACTATGGAGAAATTCGTTTTCTCCCTTTATTGACCAACAGAGTTGTTCAAAAGTACAGAACAAAACATATGGCATTACATCTTATGACAAAAATGCACCTTAAACAGAGTTTAAGCAGCAAAACATCACTCTTCAAATAGTGTATATATAGTGAGACAATTTATGATTAAAGTGTTAACTTTCGCCAGTTTTTGTATGCACGTTTAAAAAAAATGCTGATACTTGAACGGTTTAAGCACTTTACACACTTAATTCTTAACATTTAATTTTTGCAATATAAATTGAGGAATGTTATTTTTTGAATAAACTTGTTCAATAAATTGGTGTTTTTAAAAAGTATCGAAATCGAGTATCAAGTTTTTTTTCTTCCAGTATCGAATCGAGTTTGAAATTTTAGTACCGTGACAACCCTATTAGCAACACCACCGCACAGCAGAACTCCTCCAGGCTTGTGTTATATTTGGAGATAAAACATCAACATTGCAGAGCAAACAGAGTCAGTGTTAGAGTCGTGTTGCTGTTGGCCAATCAGAGGAGAAGTGTCCAGATATCAGGAAGTAAGACTCCAGATCCTGTCGTCTGAAGCTCAGCTGTGATCTGGCTCACTTCTAGATCCTAAAACAGGCGCACCAGGGCTTTTCGTACCCAGAGTACAACTAAAGCCTAGCTTATGCTTCTGCATCTGTGCAGAGACATGCAACGCCATCATCTGTCCTTGCGAGCCAGCCGGAGAGCCCCTACAAGGACGGACGGAGTCGAGCCCACTTTTCTAAAAATGCGTCAAACGAGAGAGAAGGCAAGCTTGTGATTGGTCAGGTCACTGCGTTCGTCAGGCCGAAGATATCTGCAGACACCAAGCAGACTGAAGAATACCTCACGGAAAAACTCTACAAATATGAACATTTTTTTCACCCGTGACTGGATGAGTAAAAAGTTATGCAGCAACCATTTTATTATGATGGGAAACGTGAGCTTAGAGGTGACTAGCGCATAAGGAGGTGGAGGAGAACGAGGGACTAATTTGTCCGTGTTAGAAGTTTCTGAAATACAACAAACACAATAGTAAATGCACCATCTTGGACGGATGCATGACAGGATACCTCAGAACAGCGCCACGCCTTCTGTTGTCCTGGCGGGGAACTGCTTTGCTTTGCTGTGGAGCTTCTTAGTGGCTGGTGTCAAATTACAAACCAGTGCTGCAGCGTTAGCTTCAGTATAACCTTCCGTCCAACATGACTGACACGTTGCTCCTTTAAACAGTCAACACATAGTTGGTTTCTTTCAGAAGTCTATATTGATTTTGCTTTTTGTGGCTCAGTTTTCAATTTATGAGTAACTTTATTACTTGTTTAACTTTTAAAATGTCAGATTTCACGAACGATCAAACAAACAATCTCTGAGTCTGAGATTAATAAAAATTAATTGACCAAGTACAGATTAATGAGGACGGTATATCTGTGGGCTTATGCAGGTCTAAGATTTGTGTTTGAACGTGTGTGTGTGTGTGTGTGTGTGTGTGTGTGTGTGTGTGTGTGTGTGTGTGTGTGTGCATCGATGGAAACGGCATGTGTGGGCTTCGGCTGTCATGTGCATCTGACATGTGGTTAATAAGGTGTCACCAAAGTGTGTTTGAGATGGGATGCTTTATTCATTCACTTTCAGTAGCTTACATACTCAATTCATCTCCCAGGGAGAGACGGAGGAGGGGGGTGCACAGTGAGGGGGAGGGAGGTAAAGGAGACGGGGAGTTTGGAGGGAATGATCTGGGAGAGACAGAAAAAAGGGGGGAGACATGGGAGGGGGTGAGGGCAAAGGGAGGAGTGGGAATGGTGCAGAAAAGTTAAATGTAAATAGTCAGCTCATTATCCACAGAATATCCATATCAGAATGGAGAACGTGTCTGAATATGTAAACAGCAGAGCAGAGTCATGTTTATTATTCTGCCTGAAGATGGCAGAATCAGGAAGAACAAACCCAAGCTGAAGCCGGCGCCGTGAATATGAATATTAAAGATGTCTCCTAGATGATAAAGCTCTCCCCCGGTCCCCCCGTCAGGCCTCGGCTGTCCCCGCTACCCTAACGCTCCCCAGGCCGGAGTCTCAGATAAAGTTTCGGTCAAGAAAATCAGTGTTTTCTCGTAGGATCTTGCTGATTCACTATGAATACATAAGTAGCTCATGCTTATTTATCTGTAACATCTTTTGGAAAAGGCGAAGAGTCAAAGAGGTGAGGAGTCCTCGCAGCAGGACACGTCGGTCTAAGCGTGAACAGAGAAGCGATCTACAAGCATAAAATATAAAACTCTTGGGTTTAAAAACACTCGATCAGAGCAGAACAGGATTTTTGGGTTTGAGTTACAGCCATCAAAGGGGTTTGAGGGTTACTGGAGATCGTGAACAGCGATCTAGATTTTGTTGTTAGGAAGGTATCACAGTGAAGGAACGGGGATTGCTTGTATTCATGTGGAAGGACAGCAGCCTCATGTTTATTTATTAGAAATCACAAATATCAGATGGGGGATGAGATGGGAATGAGAGCCAGATAGAAATCAAAGAAAAGCAGACATATGTTTATTTTATTTATTGAAAAGTGTGCATACTAAAGATTTGATCCTTCTACAAGATGCTGATGAATATGGACACAGCTGAGATGCGTTGGAAGCATTTTTACTTAGAATATTTTTAATATTTATTACAGTGAAATTAGGACTAGAGGGAAAATGGTGCATGGATGTGCAACAGTCTGCATTGTGTAAAGGATGGATATGTGACAGTAGGACCTGGGTTTAAGCCTGAAAAGTGGCCCGCTGAGAGAAGTGAGCCTCAGTGTAGGTACTCAAGTCCCTAGTCTGCTGACATTTCTAACATGTGGAAGAGAAATGGGCCATTTTCAGGCATGGAAGCTGTCAGGATCAGAGATTGGAAACAGATTTTGTTGGCAGATCAGTGACGAGGGATCCTGAGGGTTGGGACATGAGATTTTCAGTTGATTGTTACACAGAAATGTTTTTTGTTCATTGTAAGTAATCCGTTGACTACTTTACTTGAATTGTGTTTGATGTTTTATGGAAGAAAATATGTTGACTGGAAAACAAGGTAAGCTGAAACTCATCAATAGATCTATCCAGGTATTCCCCATGGCTGTAAAGCAAACGCTTCAGTTTCAGCACAAGTGAAACCTAAAATCTCAGTTATTTACGTCCACAAGCAAATGCCGACAAAGGAGAATTTGCAATTCTCCCACTTGGTCGTAGGTTTAGGACGGAATGGTTTTTGGTGCTGTTTGTTTATTGTGGATAACGGACTAAGCTATAAAAATCCATTATGTCGGATAGATACCTGGCTACGTGTTCACAGGGCCTTAGCGCGTGTGGGTTTGCTAGCTAAGTATCTCATAAACCGCTTGACTTTTTCTTACGACATTTCCAGGAAATTATTTCTAGACATTCATCTAAAACTGATTAATTTTTAGGGTTTACGGTAACCCATAAAAAGTGGCTCCCATAGCTAATTTACCGATATTGAGATAAAATGTGATAGGCTGTCAGCTAAGACCCATGCATAACATGAAATTCAAGAACTAAAGGAACTCTTTCTGCCAACCCCGTTCTTTGGTTCATATTAGGAGTGCAGGAAGATATCGATACACTGAAATATCGCAATATATCGCATTACGATGGTGAATATATTTTTTAAAGTATTGTCAATTTTCTATCTAACATTTATAAGCTAACATTTACCGTATTTCTTTTGTGTGATGCAATTCAATCTATGACTGCTAGGTGGCAGCTATCTTTACCGCCTTCATTCCGACGGAACAACGCCTGGCCTGAAGTACATCAGTCGTCTGGATTTTAGTATTGGGAAATATCATATCTCCCCTGTATGGTGATGCATATAGTGATGCCAGAGTCTTACCAATACACACCCACGCCTTTTTCCTTTACCTGTCCTGCCCTGGCAGTTAGGGCAGACAGAATGGTTGATCCGGGTGCCATAATAAGTCAGAGCAGTGTTCCTCGACAGCAAAAGGGAAGTGGGATATTCCTCCTGTTGCGCAGTAGCGTTTATTATGTTTGTGGCACCTTAGCTCGTGCAGTGGGGTTCGAGTGTGTAGTACACAAGTGTGCAAATAATTGCCGAATTGAGACTGGGAGCATTGCCTGCGGCGATGCTGGTCGCTGTGAAACTTTTTTCAAAAACCTTTATTAACAACTTTCAAACAAACAACAAACCAATTATTAGAAATAAATTTCACTTCGTTGTTGCTTTGTCTAAAACATTGAAAGCATCAACTAATCGTCTTAAAATGAACAAATTTGATTATAAAATACATATTTTCAGAAAAGGAACTTGAGCCATTTCTCCCACAGCAGTGACTTGTGGGTAATTCCCTTGCCCGAGGTCCACATCGCTGCAGACTTGGGTGAAGTGCAGATTAAGGGTGCAATGGGGGTGTAGTCAATGGAGGGACAACAGTACACAATAAATCAACAACAGACAACAAATACAAAGGCAGGACCAAACAGGGTCTACAAGAATAAGTGAAATACGTTTCTCACCAATACACCCCCGTACTCACCTTGTCAGTGGCCTAGTGATGGAGGATCCTCCCTTGGACTGGGAGATCAAGGTTCAAATCCCGGTCTGGTCATACCGACGACTTTAACAATGTGACCCAAAACCTCCCTGCTTGACACTCAGCTTTAGGGGGTTGGATTTGAAGGTTAAACCACCAAATAGTTCCTGAGCGCAGCCACCGCTGCAGCTCTCCGCTTCCCACTGGGATGGGTCAGATGCAGAGATGTAATTTCACCAGTGTGTGATGATGACTAGGGGACTTTAATGGGACTTTACTTGAAACTCCAATTTTTGGTAAGGACCCAAGATGTTAAAAGGGTCAAAAACTCAAAGGGCGATTTGAATCACTGTGTCATAGTCTTTGGAAAAACAACGGTAGCCGTAAGCTTCAAACACCAGATGGATGCATGATGGCAAGCAGGAGCGCTGCCATTACAAGTTTTATTGTAAATAAATAACAAGAGAAGTCCAACTGTGTTCTTGTGTGTGTGTGTGTGTGTGTGTGTGTGTGTGTGTGTGTGTGTGTGTGTGTGTGTGTGTGTGTGTGTGTGTGTGTGTGTACGTATTTGTCACTTTGGGTTTGGTCAAACACGGGCTTTAATAGAGCCATGCCCCCTGGTTCCTACGGCGACAGAGTGCATCATCACGCTGGTTCACACTCACACACACACACACACACACACACACACACACACACACACACACACACACACACACACACACACACACACACACACACACATCATGCCAACTTGCATTACACACAACTGATGGCCTAAAAATCTCTAGCAGTATTACTGTCACACAAGTAACAAACACATGCATCAGACCTACAGCTGGACTCAATTCATGTCTTCGACCTGTGATGGTTTCAGATGTGGCTTTTCTACTTTTTAGGACATCTTGTGCTTAAAAGCACAAATGCTGTTTTTTTATATATTTTTTTCAAGTAATTGTGACGTGGGGCTCGAGGCGTTGCAGAAGACCCACTGCAGTTGCAACAATAATGTACACACACACACACACACACACACTTTTCTGTGAGGTCAGGTGTCCTTCAGCAAGTTTCCCGGTGATGTCAGCAGCAATTTGGGTAAGCTAAACTTTATTGACAAGGTTGCTGACAATGGTCAACAAAGAAGAACGTGCCTCATGGGAGCAAGTCTTCCTGCCCTCTTTTCTCTCGTCTTTTCTTGTGTTTGTGTCGTATTCTATATAAATAACTTTTCTGCTTTTTCATTAAACTTAAATAAGAAAATCCATCAAAAGATCTTCAAATGAAAGGCATTAAACAGAAATGAATCAGACATGTGGGTTGGGTCCCAGTTTTGATTTGTTTTGTTTTTGTCATTTACATTCGACCCAAAAACTGATGAAATGATCAGAACACGTGATTAATAATAAACAAGGATGGTGACAACAAACCCAACATGACATATTTGGATAACATCACTTATGATGTGTTTTTTTAGGTTGTCTCTGCAAATGACAAATAAAATCGTTCCTACGCGTGTTTCATTTTTACTTAATGACCCAGATTTCACTTTTATTCGTGCATTATGTACCTAGAAGCTTTTAAATGCAACACACAGTGTTTTTATTGGGTTGAATGTTTTTTTTTATTCTGGAAATAATCATCTGAGTTTTTACTTTGTTTTTTTTTACTCATTGCTCAATCATCAAGTTGTTTACTTAGCTCATCTGATAGTGTTGCAAGCTGACATGTTGTTGACGTCGTTGGTTTTTCTGAAGTCGGTTCAACATTCATTATCTGAATTCAGCTCTGTGTGTGTGTGTGTGTGTGTGTGTGTGTGTGTGTGTGTGTGTGTGTGTGTGTGTGTGTGTGTGTGTGTGTGTGTGTGTGTGTGTGTGTGTGTGCGCGCTGTCAAACTTCACTATTTCATCTGTTGCTAAACAGACTCTTCCCAGCATGAGCCTCCTGACAGCCAGATTCAGCACACGCATCCACACGAAGAAAAAAAGGCGTCAACAATGCAAAAATAACTACTATTGAACAAACACACACACACACACACACACACACCGTATCACAACGGCACACGTTTTTAATTTAGATAATATGGTTGCCACTTTGTTTTGTGACTGACGTTAGCAAAACAAAAATATGTTAAAATGTTTTTTTTCTTTTGAAGACGACGATGCTTCCTGTTTGGGTCCCAGGAATTAATCGATACGACCTGCTGTATATTGGAGAGACCGTGTCTACATTTGTGTGGAGAGTGATTAATACACTGATGTGGTTGTGTGTGCATTTCTCATGTTTGATGAATCTGCGGTGTGCCGTGGTTTATGGTTGTCGGCTACAAATCTGTAACCATTTGCTTTGATCTGACTGACCATCATAATTCCATTACTGTTATGTTTATGTCCACACACACACACAGTGAGATTTATCTTGTTACTCCGTTCTTGCCCATCGATAAATCTAAGATAACAATGACCAGAGGTCTTCGGGCGTCTCTCTTTATATTAACCCGGTTCTAATTTAACTGTGAAGTAGACCACAAATCCCAACCAGAGTCCTGGCGTCTCGGCTCCGATCTCCCCAATCTCTGCAGAGTGATTTTTTGCAGACATACTGGGGAGTGAAGGGTAAATATCATTCTCACAAATCAGAGCTGGTAGGTGGATGCTGCAGCGGTTGCAGGGATAAGCGGGCTCGTCGGGTTACAATGCAGATTTATCAGGATTTACTGGAGGAGGAGTTCTTGGAGCGCATTCAAGCACAACTTATTCTCGGAATACTTATGAATACACCTACAGTCTTAAAGAATAACAAACTTGTGATGTAATTCATTACATCACTACAAATACTTCTTTACAGAGTATTTATCTGTTAGCTGACTTTTTACTTCTGCTCCTTGAATGTTTATGCAGTTATCTGAGCTTTCTACTTCTTACATTGTAAAGCTACACTGTCGTAAACAGCCCTGCAGCAGCATGCTGTAGCTAACACTAACAAGCTAACACTAACATGAGCAACAAAGCCAGGTCACAATCAGGCCATGATTTTGTAGCCTCCTTTAGCTCCCTCCAACTAGTGTAGGCCACGCCGATATTCACTCCGGTTTTAGCTCTTTGCGTCACCTACAAAGACGTTACTCTTTCACTTTTACTTCCAGGCTCTGCCATGATGCCAGCAGAAAAATTCTTCATCATGTGCTTTTGTGTTGTTGAACTTAAAAAGCTAGCTGCTAACCTTTATACTAGCTGCTAGCACAGAGACCAGCTACTGCCATAAGAAGCTGAAGATGTTTTTTTTTCTGTCGAGTGAAGAACCCAAAATCTTGCGACAAGTCACCGTCACAAAGAAGGAGTCAAAAATAAAATCTTTGGTAAAAAGAACTAGGGCCCGATCGGCCGATTTTGGGATCATTAACAGTATCGGCTATCGGCCAAAAAGACAGCCGATATTGCGCTACCTTTCCAGCAGATGGCGCCAGCTTTATGAACTCGTGTTGTGTGGCTCTACTCCTTTGAACTTTGAACACATATTATTGTTTTGGAACTTTTTTTATACTTATTTATAGGGATGCACCGATACCTCTTTTTTTTCCAAACCGATACGATACCGATACTTGGATCTGGGTGCTCGCCGATGCCGAATACCGATACCGATACTTCCACCACACAAAAACATGCAATGATTTGGAATACAGATTTTATTTTCTTCTCTGCTTTCAACAGGAAAATACTGTGAGGTAGATAAAAAGTAAAATATATGAATGGAAATCATCACAAAACTAAAATATTAGGTGAACAGAAATGACAATTTACAGTGAAGCCATTTTCAAGCAACTGCATTGGTATCGGTTAACTTTTACCGATACCGATACTGGTGTTGGTATTGGTATCGGCACAGATACCGATACCAGTATCGTATCGGTGCATCCCTACTTATTTATGTTTCTTATATGCAATTATTTCCTGTCCAGGGTGAATAAGTTCACCAAGTTAACTTCCACAGAGTGTTACTTTGTTGCAAAGCACAAGTATTACATTTTATTTATTGCTGCATTTTTATTATTTTAATATTCTTATAGGGATCTTCTGTCCCTAAACTTGTGTGTGTTGTTAGATTCCCCAGAGTTGGCTAAGTCAGAAAAAGTATTTTGTAACCAGTTGTTTTAGCATACAGCAATGGAAGGGAAGGCTTGCATTCACCTACATAAAAACACTACAATGTGTGTGAATTCAGTTACATAGTTTTATGCTAAACTAAGAAAACCAACTGCTGCCAGGTCATATTGGGCTGGTTATAAAATGCTTTTTCTGACTTGTCTAACTCTGGGGAATCTTAACAAGACACAATTTTACTGAGTGGTGGAATATTCCTTTAAGTTAAAATGTATTTGTGGAAACCAAAGTTTACAAGAAAAAACTTGAATGTTAGATTTATGCTGTGACTGAGTTTGTGTGTTCTGCTGTTTTTGAGATCTGCTAAATAAATCTCATTTGCATTACTTGGAAACCCTAGTGAGTATTGAGACAGTTCTTTGGTGTGTAAGAGAGAAACAAGTTTGCATCAAAAAGGCAGAGAATGAAGGGTTTAAGCTTAAGAACATTTTTTATTTCTTTTTTTTGTGAGGGAGATTTATCGGCCATTATATCGGCTATCAGCCTTTGTTAAAAGTTTTAAATCGGTATCGGTCCCAAAAAAAAAGCATATCGGTCGGGCCCTAAAAAGAATTGATTGTATGGATCACAGCTATGATTAGCGCTTCAGGACATTGTTTTTCAAAATAAAATGCAGTGTTAGTTTTTACCAGACATTAAAAATGAGGCTGTTTACACAGCTTAGTTGTTTGTCACAGATAAATATTAGTAGTAGTAATTCTGTCACTAATCACTGATGATGATGATGATGATGATGATGATGATGATGATGATGAGAAATGATTCTGCCCGACGACAAAAATAAAATTGATCAATAGCATCACGCTTTATCGTTTTTAATCCCTCTTTCATCTCGTTCTCTCCTCAGAGCCCCCACACCCTATCGCCCCACCCCAGCTGTTAGGTGTCGGACCC
This sequence comes from Nothobranchius furzeri, assembly GCF_043380555.1. Classification (NCBI taxonomy): domain Eukaryota; kingdom Metazoa; phylum Chordata; class Actinopteri; order Cyprinodontiformes; family Nothobranchiidae; genus Nothobranchius; species Nothobranchius furzeri. The sequence goes on from NC_091742.1 coordinate 13,707,785, forward strand.
ACATACTTGCTGATTCAGCTCAACGCTAACTCCATATTTGGTGACGGACCAATCATACTCAAAGAGGTCTGTTACCTGTGAGAGGGCAAAGATGAACATCGTCCATGAACGTGAATGATTTCTGATTACAAGCAGACCCTTGAAAATGGTTTACAACATTTTTGCTTACTTCAGGTTGAGTACCGGATGACATCAGGCAGCTGGATAGAGACCCACGCTGTGAATTCTCCCAACTACAAGCTGTGGCACCTGGATCCGGACACGGAGTACGAGATTCGAGTGTTGCTGACTAGACCAGGAGAGGGCGGCACGGGCAAGGCGGGACCACCGCTCATCACACGCACCAAGTGTGCAGGTAAGACAGCAGCGCTGCTGTGAAATATGGCTGAAAAGGTAAAACGAAGAAATGTTTGCACAATGAGCTGAGATGCAGGAGTAGAATTGGAAAGAAAGGATCAGTCTGGATGCTCAGTCATCTGAAAGAAATCTATGATTACAACTCTGGAGCTTTTCTACACCTTTTATCCCGCTTTTCTTCTCTCATTCCTTCTGTCTCCGCTGCCACTCCTCCCTCTATACATCTCCCCGCTTCATTCCCACTCGCCGCCTTTCCCCCTTCCCTCTCTGCCCTCATCTTTCTGGCTCTCTGTGGATCAATAGACGGAGGGCAGAAACTCTGTCTGACATTTGTAGAAATAAACGACTGAAATATAAACACAGCCAGCCTGGGGGGGGGGGGGGGGGGGTAGAGAGAGACGGCGCAGGCAAAGAAAAAAGGTTGATATGAAAGAGAGAGACAGAAATAAAAGCAATGAGCCTGAATGAAAAACAGAGGAATGATGAAAAACAATAAGGCAGGAAAAGAACGAGAAGAGAAAAAAGGAGCAGGGCGAGAGAGCGAGAGGCGAGAAAATGATGAAACTGGAGAATAAAAATGAAGGAGATGAAGACTCATAACTACAACGCCTGACGGATGTGTGCCAACCTCTGAGTGTGAGAGGGAAATGTTCTGGTTTGTGTCCTCTCGTTTATTGACAGAGTGGAAGTCACAGACTTGTTTTATTGAACCGTTTCCTGTTTAACAGGAAGAGGAAATTAATCTCGTCTTCATCCAAGCTGGAGCACATCTGCATCAAAAGCATCACTTGATTGTAACCTTATCTCCTCAGCCTCCATCGGGCCCTGCAGGAGCTGCTAATCACTCGTTTTAATCAAATCTGCAGTGTTCAAGCAGGGAAACGTCTAAAACCTGCAGGAATCCGGCATTAGTAAATGGCCTGTATTTGTATAGCGCCTTCGAGTCCTGGAACCCCCCCCCCCAAGGCGCTTTACAACACAATCAGTCATTCACACACTGGTCGGGATGAGCTACGATGTAGCCACAGCTGCCCTGGGGCACACTGACAGAGGCGAGGCTGCCGAGCACTGGCGCCACCGGTCCCTCCGACCACCACCAGCAGGCAACGTGGGTTAAGTGTCTTGCCCAAGGACACAACGACAGCGACAGATTGAGCGGGGCTCGAACCTGCAACCTTCCAATTATGGGGCGAGCACTTAACTCCTGTGCCACCGTCGCCCCACCACGGCGGTTAGTGATGCTAACACACCCCTGCTATCACTACAACATGCTAAGAAAAGAGTCTAGTGTAGAATTAAGTTGAACGCTATGCTAATCACTTGGCTCCAGTAAACAAAAGTTAAATGCAGTCAGGCTCTTCCATAGCTATCTTGAAGTTTACAGACTGACATTTATTTAGTGCAGGTCAAGTTAGCATTCATGCTAGGTCAGCGTGCTAAGCTGCCTGTGTTTCCTCACAGTGCATGCTGGGAACTGGGGTGCATTCTTGTAGACGGGTCAACGCTCTAGACCAGGGCTATTCAATTCCTGGCCTGGAGGGCTAGTGTCCAGCACATTTTAGTTATAACTCTGCTTCAACACACCTAATTTCAGTCAGCAGGTGATTAACAGGCTTCTGCAGAGCCTGATGAGCTGCTGCACAGGTGATTCAACCACTGAAACATGTGTGTTGGAGCAGAGGAACCACAAAAATGTGCTGGATACCGGCCCTGGAGACCCGGGATTGAATAGCCCTGCTCTAGACTCACGTAATGATTTGTTTTGATGTAGACGCCAGGGGAGGGGCTTAGGGGAAATATAAATTATGAAAGATTATCTACTTTATTTCCGAGTCAGATCGTCACATTTAAGCATTTTTGAAGTTGAATGTTTAAACAACGTACCCCAGATTTTAGCTAAGGCAGTTGTTTGAGTTGTACTTTTTCCAGATCCCTCATTTTCTTTAGTCTCATTCTAATGGCTGTAAACGGTTAACATTCTGCGCCAATTTACTCTCTAATCAACATAGGCACCAGCTTTCTACGGCACGAGCAAGATTCACTTATTTAAAAGAGCCGGTTCACTGAGAAACTGTTTTTTACTTATTATTTTTTGAAAATGATCAGTAACTCTTGAGTGTTTCATGCAGGCTGAACATGAATATAGTCTCATACACCTGTGTCCTGCAGTAGCTTCTGATAGAAAACAGACGGTGAAACTCATTGTCACTAACATTCATGGACTCACCCATCCTGACTCACGATGGGGAAGGCTGCTGTTGGTTTAGCATCCAGGAAACAGCAGAGAACGTCTCAGCTAGTAGAAGCTAACTGTTAGCATTAGCAACTCCACCACACAGCAGAACTCATCCAGGCTTGTGTTATTAGTGGAGATGAAACATCAACGTTGGTGAGCGAACAGAGTCAGTGGTAGAGTTGTGTTGCTGTTAGCCAATCAGAGCAGAGATGTCCAATTATCAGGAAATAAGACTCCAGATCCTGTCATCTGAAGCTCCTTTCGCCTCCGGCTGACTTCTTCGTCCTCAAACCGGCGCACCAGAGCTTTTGTTCCCCAGAAAACACATTACATTACAACTTATAATTTTAAAGTTTGAATTCTGGCTGAAATAATCTCCCTCCATGGGAAGATGATGGCCAACCAGCTGAGAAACTCAGTTATCTGAGGATAGTTCAGAAATGAGCCACTGGTATTCAGCATCAAAAGGCAATCTAGACGTCTGCCTCCAGGTGGCATCCATCTGGAGGTTTCCCGCACTTGGATAGGAGACACCAATGCAGACCCACAACTTTCTGAGGGGAACAACATGTCTCGTCTTTCTTGGGAAAACCTTGGACTCCATGAAGATCTGGGGTGCATCACTGAGGAGAGGAAGGGCCATAACACGTCTCCATCCTGCTTTAAGGGATACACTAGTTAATGAAATTACTATGTGGCCTTTAGCAATTTAACAGCTGCTAGAGACGACTGCAGATGTATTAAAAACACGAGTAAAGTTTACCTTTAAAGTCAACATTATTGCATGATATTAGTTTGCATTAATCATGTGTGCATGAATATCCTGGACCGGAGTAAGAACACAGTTTTGCTGTAAAAGGAGAAACTTTTCCAACCTCCTGCAGCCTCACCTGATGGCCTGATGTTAACCTGACATTTGAAAAGAGCCCTTGAGAGTGTTGGAGGCGTGGAGAAGTGAGTACAGAATGATCAGTGGCAAACGGCTTCCTTCTGCACACACAAATGTACGATAACAAGGTGACCCAACCCCCAAAAGTAGACCTATGAGTTGACCCAGGGTCAAAGTTAACCAGCACCTTGTTCTAGCTTTACCACGCTGACTACGTTTGCTGCTTTTAAAACACCCGTTGGCTTTTTTGTTTGTGTGAAACACGATGTTCGAATGATAAACACACCAACTGGACCCGGTTAGTTGAAATGGAAAATGCAGCATGCATGGTTATCAGCTGGTAATGACACTAAATGGTTATTAACGCTCTCCTCCGATTCAGGTTTTTTTTTTTATCTCTGAAGCCATATTTTCGTGCCCGCTCCCACTCACATGCAAATGTAAATCACCTTTAGAGTGTTATTAGGTATGTTTGTTATGAGACCGAAAGCCACACAGGCACGAGGCAGAAGATGTTATTTAAATGTTAATTATCCCTTTGCCTTCTCTGTTTGGTTATGTCTGTCTGATGCCACCACCTGTAGTTTTCTGGATATTTAATTTGATAGAACACCGAGGACACAGAAACGCACTCGCTCGGGCAATATGTGCTTCAAATATGACTCGTTTAACTGGAAAACAACTTTCTGAGTAGAAAGAAGAGAAAATATTTTACATTTTCTGTTTCTTCTGTCGTCTGTTTCCCTCTCTACTCTGTTTTCTATTTCTACGCTCTATCGTTCTCTCCACTCCGACTCGTCTCCAATTCTCTTCTTGGTGATGTATTGCTCTTGTCTGAAGGGGGAAAAATAATCAACTTGAAGTGAAGGCTAGTGTGTGTGTGTGTGTGTCTGTCTGTGTCACTGGAGAAAATGATGAAGTAGCTTTTAATCCAAATCCCGTATTTTCTGCGGAAACCTCTTGGTCATGGCAGGTTACACACACAAAAACCACAGTCACACACTACAACACACACTAGTACAAATGTGCAAGCGCACATTTTCACGTATGTTGGACAAACTCAGCACCACATAGATTTAGTGAAGAACAAACTGGACATTTTCAGACACACGAGCACAGATGTCATTAGAACCTTGCACCGTACTGCATATAACACACACACACACACACACACACACACACACACACACACACACACCACACACACACACACACACACACACACACACACACACACACACACACACACACACACACACACACACACACACACACACACACACACACACACACACACACACACACACACACACATCGCTTGGAGCACTGTAACAAACTCACAGATTCCACTTTCGTGCCCTCTTTAGACTTTTATTCAGTGTTTCAGAAGCTAACTTGTAAGAGTTGGAAATGCTACATTTGCCCTAATTGGACAGTTCAACTCATCTAAGACACATGTGTCAGACACAATGCTCCGCGGGCCACATCTGGCCCACAGAGCATTTTTATGTGACTCGCGAGATAAATATCAAAAATATATTAAAACTCACCTGATGGCCGATTTTACCGCAAAGACTACAACTCCCATGATGCTTTGCGGCATTAGCGCGGAGCCGAAGCGCCCCCTCCTTTGTGTTTTTTCCAGCGTCTGCAGCTCCGCTGTCTCGGACAAACTAAACACTCCTCTCACTCAGCGCCGAATTTACTCAGCTATTTGCCGACGTTGAAGCCCAGAAACGGAGATTTTAACCGCTCAGTAATGTTTTCACAACTGAAAGAGAAAATTTTCAAACTAACTTCCAGACAGAGCTGATATAACTCCAGCGAGCAGCAACACGCTCAAACCAGCATGACTCTGTGGCTGCTGTAGTCGTTGTTTTTCCTCCCCGACACACAACAACGTGGTCAAGCTGCTCAGACATGTTCATCAGCACAAACCTATGTGAGCAGCTGTTGTCATCTAATGTTGTCATTATTATGATGAAGATGAACAAAACAACAGGAGTCTCCTCCTCAGCTCAGATCAGCCCCATGATGCAGGTATCTGGCTGGAACAGGTGAGCATCACAGTAAACCAGTGGAGCAAACTGAGCTTTAAATATTTAGGTTTTATGCTCTTTTTCTGCTCCAAAACATGAAAATTAACAGGTGAGATGTTGCATTTTCATTTAAGATAAAATGATATTTTTATTTTGTTGTTGGCCCGTGAGAAAAGATTTAACCTACAGAAAAACAGGAAGTGGAAAGGCTGCAGATAGATGAATAGAATAGAAAATCCCTTTATTGTTCCTCAGTGGGGAAACCTAGACGTCACAGCAGCGATGACACTTATTACAGGAGAAAAAAGGAGAATAAAAAATAAGAAAAATTAAGAAACAACAAGAAAACATAAATCCTGAATAGATTTTTAAAATGCTGAATATACCACAAGTAATGAATACCACTGATGCGTTTTATTTCAAATGGACTTGCTCGTGTGTAATTTGGTTATTCCACATTCAGTGTTAATGCAAAAATAAGTTTTTGCAAAAATATTAAGTTTTGCCGCAACTTCGTCCCAGAGTTTCATTTTGGCCCAGTGTGAATTTGAGTTTGACACCCCTGATCTAAGATGACATAACATCCCAGTTAAAATAATCATCTTTAGTGATTATGAACATAAAATTGTAGGTTATCACCAACAAAGTAAAATAATGTCTTACTTGCTCCAAACTAGTGTATAATATGTTTGTCTTTCTTGATAATGCAAAGAAACGAGACCATTTTAAAGACAGCATAAACACAAGAGCTCCTTTTTATTAATTAATTTAGAGCAGCTCTGCCTCAGTGTTCCTTTTTTATATTTAACAGAAGATTCTGCATGTTACTGATTTCTGTAATGTAATTTATTTTATTCAGTCATCAAAGTAATTCATGTGGACAGAAACATCCTGT